>NC_087442.1:31307500-31330000 GCF_036321535.1 Camelus dromedarius | reverse complement strand
GCGGTAATTAGGTTTATCTATTTATTTATTACTTTGGTGGAGAAACCAGAGATTGAACCTCATGCATGCTAGACATGCACTCTACCACTGAGCTATAGCCTCCCCCTCCTTTCTTCACTCTTGAAGATTTTAATTGATAGACTACAGTTTTCACTGGGACACCCATTTAAAACCAACTATTCCTTTTGATTTCATTTGGTAGCAGCATAATGTATTTTGATTTCTTCTACCCAACCAGACTTTTATTTGCCTTCTCACCAGAAAGTATCTGAGGTAAGTTCTCCCTCCCTTCTGTTACAATACATCTAAATTGTGGTAACCTCATTAGAATATTTGCATGAACAAAAGTATATATGTAGTGGAAAATATTTTCTTAAGCTTACCACCTAACTTGCTAAGGTATATATATTTTAGAAAGTTATCCACAGACTTTCAAATGTGATACTGGTTTTGCCTGTTAAATATTGATAAAGTAGCATAATCTTCAGAAATTTTTATGTACTCAGTTAATCTCTATTCATCTTTGACAGTGAATTCCTAGAGTAGTTTGCAGTAGCAGGGAAATGCAATGGGACAGTAAAAAAAGTGTTAAAGGAGGAATAAAGGAAATGTGTCGCTTAAAATGATTCACTTAAAAATGGAGTTCTGCATTTTGAAAATTATGAATTTCTAAACAAGACAAGTGGAGCAGTTTACACATAGCATGTAACTGACATTGTTGTAGGAAAACTAATTTTCTGTTTATTAAAATATTATAGATTTTTAGTGGCTGCTGATGTTTCATTTTGGATGAGCTTGTGTATATGGATTTAGAGATGATAGTACTGGCTTATTTGTAATGTTAGAAATCCCTCAGAAGTACACTTGTGCTTTTCAACATATTTAATTAATTTCAGTTTGTATTTTGTACATATCTGATGGAAGTAGAATGTTCAGTCAGTTGACTCTTTTTTTTTTTTTTTTTTTTTTGAGCAGAGTAAGGTTTATTGCAGGGTTGAATAAGGAGGACAGGGTGGCTTATGCCCAAGAAAACTCCAAACTCCCCAAAGGGTTTCAGCAAAGCATATTTAAAGGCCGGGTGATGGAGGGAGGATCACAGGGTACATGATCACTTGTGTGCAATTCTCTGATTGGTTGATATTGAGGTAAAAGTTGGCTTCTTTCTCTACACGTCCTTCTGTCTGTATATTGTCAGTCTTAAATGACCATTTCCTAGAGGGTAGGCCAGAAACTGCTTAGAATTTGCACACCATCACATACCTGTGATATGTATGATTTTAGGATGACAGAATTGTGATGGTTATTTTTATGTCATAAGCTTTTAAATGTAAGGAAAATACAAGCCATTTTAAGAGTGAAAAATAATTTGTTTAACCATAGTGAAAGGGTTAATGAACCCTAAAGAATGCAAAGGTAGAAAACTTGCTTAAGTTTGCTTACACATCAAATCAGTTGTACTAGCAACAAGCTGTAGGGTAATATAATTGGTAGAAGGTGAAATCTGACTGTAAACTTACAGTGTATTATTGCCTACCTCCATTCATAAAACTTTTCTTATAAAGTGCATCTGTTATCAGTTACATATAAAATACCTTTACTTGTAGGTATAGAGGTAATTAAGTGAAAAAACTCCATGAGCTAAAAAGGGATAAGGGGCTATTAGGTGAGAGAAGGGTGGCAGGCTTCACATCAAATGTCAGACTTTCTAGAAGGTATAAATCTATATGGTGTATATAGCTATCTACATATGCGTAATTTAGCTACCTACTTATTTATCCCTTTATCTAGGTTAGTAGCAGCTTCTTTAAAAATGTAACGTCTGTCTTTCTCTGTTCCTTCATTTCAGTTTGATTCATTGTTATTTGGAGGTAAATGATTACTGGAAGAAAACTCATTTTTGTAGATAGATAATTTTTTCCCAAACTACTTGTTCTAACCATTCTTTTTTATTTATCAAAAAACAACTAAGTAGACTGGCCATTAAATTTTTAAACAGCTGAACACTTGGGCAAACTGTTGGGTCAATTAATTTTACAGCATACATTTATTTCAGAATGCCTTTTATTATGGTACATTCAAATACAGTAATCTGTAGGTATATCAATGTGTTCTAAAAAAATCCAGAAATATTTTTGAAAATCAGTTTTGAATTCCTTTCTGTTACTGTGATTCTCTTTCATGTTACAAAATTAGAACTAATTAATCCATATTTTGAGATCAACAAGGGATAGAAAGTACTGTTTCTTAGTATTAAATATGAGGGTTTTCTTTTTTTGAGAGAGAGAGCAGAATTAATCCCACTCTGAATTTATTTTATATTTTCTCCTACTTTGTTTTCATTTTTAATTTCTTATTCCTTTATTACATAAAGGCCAGACTAGAAAAGTTTGAACTATGTTAAAAATGACTATTAGGATAAATTGTTAACCATGTCTATTAATCTCTTTCTGTTTTCAAAGACACATATTCCAAGAATTGGCCCAAAAGTAGTGTTTATATAAATACTTGCTTTTATTTACAATGGAAGTGAATTATTTTTTCTATGAAAGAAAATGATTGCTTTTTCAAAGGTTGCAGACTCGGCGGGTTGACAAGTTGTTTGATTACTGCTGGTTAGTACAAGTGATGCCTTGGAATAGTGTGACGGCCGCAGAACTGAGTGGACACCTCAGGCTTCTGTGCCGGAAGCCTTCCTGTCCGCCTCTCCTGCTAGCCTCTGCCTGTCTGTCTCCACTCCTTCCTCTCTTTCTCTCAAACGTCCTCTCTGGCTTTTCCTAACTTGGTGTTTTCCTTGCTTCCTCTTTCTGCTCTGTTTCTTTCTCTCCCTCCTTATTTCCTTTTCTTTTTGACTCTTTAAAACTTTCAGAACTTTGAAGAGAAATGAAATGGTAGAAAGGACATTTTAACCAAAATACTTTAATTTTTCTTCAGCTTACTGAATAACCTTTGAGTAATCTTTAGATTTCCAAGACTCTCTGGTTTAAGTTTAGTTAGCTTGAAATAAGAAAATGTGTAAAGGAGAAGTTAGAATACTAGGCTGTGATTCCTTCTTTGAGAGGATCTTTTTGTAGGTATTTTCTGGAGATATCTAAGTAAATAAATAAATCTCCTACATGAGTTGTTACCTGTACTCATGTAGTAAAATGTATAACTGTATGTATTTTTCTAGTACTATACATATTTTATGTATATATTAAATTGTGAAGATGGTGATTGTTTCATGAGTAAGTACACTGCCCATACATTCTTTTTTACTAGCTTTACTAACATATTTAAATGCATATTTTTCCAGTTATTCAATCTTTATTATATCTGTTTTAATCATACCTATAAACTAGTTCAAAAGGCTTTTTATTTATAGCATTATGACATTGATGAGATTATCAGTTATGAAGTATTGAGAAAACTGACATGTGATTACTTATTTCTTTTTTTTTTAAACTTTTTTAAATTGATTTATAGTCATTTTACAATGTTGTGTCAAATTCCAGTGTAGAGCACAATTTTTCAGTTATACATGAACATACATACATTCATTGTCACATTCTCTTTCACTGTAAGCCACTTGTTTATTTCTAACTGTTGGTCAAAGCAACACATCTTCGCATAATACGTTAAGAGGAGTAGAACATGAAGGTGGGATCTGATGAAATCTGATGCCTCTGGAAAGCTAGTGTCTAAATACTGTGGCACCTTAATATCACTATTAAAGAGTTAAATAGCATAATAAATATTACATACAAACTATTGGTCATCGTTGCTAAAGAATTTGTTAGGGATGCCGCGTGGCTGTGAAGTAGGTTACCAGACATCTGGTAACGCCCACGTCCTTCTCCTTCTGTCTCTGTCAAGGTGCCTGTGTCGGTGGCCATGATGACTCCCCAGGTGATCACCCCACAGCAGATGCAGCAGATCCTTCAGCAACAAGTCCTGTCTCCTCAGCAGCTCCAAGCCCTTCTCCAGCAGCAGCAGGCAGTTATGCTGCAGCAGGTAATGTGGGTTACCTGCTTTGGAGTGCTCACGGGGCACGGAAGGTGCGCAGCCGTGTCAACAGTGCCACGGGCACATGAGATCATTCTCCACTTGCAAGGCCAACCTGTCAGCCTGCTAGAACATAAGTGTAACTTTCTCATGCACAGCTGCAGAGGAAAATTTAGATCCCTTGGCTTTCTTGTTACCCTAAAAGGTAAAGCCTGCGGTTCTTGTCATTCCTGAAAGAGAAATAGGGAGATGGTGTGTTGTATAGCGAAAGATTTTAAAAGGTTTATTTAGAAAAGGACAAGCACACCTCCAAGAACGGGAGGCGGGCTGATCCAAGGGAGGAAAAGTTGCGGTTTTTGTCTCCCCTTTCTCACACACCCTCGCTTAGAGGCGGTCTCTTGATAGATTGACAGCTCTTGTCCCCGGAGTGCTTAGTCATGTTTGGCCCCTTTGCACATGTCCTTGCCCATGGCGTACACAGAAAAACCCATGGGCAGTGGGGTGCTAAACCTCAATGTTAATTATAATACAGTGCTAGCACTGGATCGTGTCCAGTTAAGTCCTTTCTGCTACCACACAGTCGTGGCTATCGGATTCTAAGTGGTTTCTTGATGGCGCTCATTTAGAAGTAAAGTCCCTTTATGCTGGAGATGGGCACAATGCCATCTTCTGGACCCTCTCCTCCACCTATCTGCCTGGTGCCCCTCTTATCTCACTACCTAACATTCTTAAATGTATTAATGTCTGGAGTAAGAGCAGAAAGAGGTATAATTTCAACATAAGTCAACATTTCCATATTCAAATGATTAGGTGCATTTGATTTGTAGACTTTCCCACAAAAGTGCAGAGAGATCTACCGATAATTGTTGATTTAAAATTCGTGACACTTCAACACTCCTTTTAGTGTAAGTATGAAATTGGAACTGGCCATTTTGTTACAAAGGGAAAGTAACCAAAATACATTCAGAATTTAGAAATTAGAACAAAGTGAAGCAGCTAAGCCACTAATCTAATGAGATTTATCTTTCGTAAATAAGAAAACTAATGTTCCTAATATGTACGCTGTTGGAGCCTCAAGTGTGTATGAAGTGGACATTCACCTGTAGACGTACTTACCAGGGAGAAATTATCGTGCTTTACCTGAATTCTTAGAGATTTACTTTGCTCTGTTCTATGATGATGACCACAGGCCAGTTGCTTATATTTCTAAGATGTTCTTCTGTATATCTGATGAATGGCAGTTGTTTCCCAGTAAGAACTGGACAGCATGGTTGTATGTAACTCTATCAATGGTTTTTATAAACAGGAGAGTAGAACCTATTTCTGTGTGTTCCTGGGACTGCAGATATAATAATTAAGAGTGTTCATTTGGCTCTGGCCCTTTAGAAGACAGATCCTCTATACCCTTTTGTTTGGGAGATTTTGGATTCTGGACTGGAAGTTTTCAGAGCTGCCTTCGGGGGAGAGGGAGGGAGTCTGTAGATTGTCTCCTTGAATCCAGTGCATATTTGCTGTTGTTGTTCTCGGGAGGTGAATCTTAATGGAGACTCTACCCCGTGCCAGTCTAGAAGGGTTTAGGAGATTTATACTACATGAAACTTTTGCCTTTATTTATTAAAGTCAAAATGGTTTATTCAGCAACAACTACAAGAGTTTTACAAGAAACAGCAAGAGCAGTTACATCTTCAGCTTTTGCAGCAGCAGCAGCAGCAGCAGCAGCAACAGCAGCAGCAGCAACAGCAGCAACAGCAACAGCAGCAGCAGCAGCAGCCGCAGCAGCAGCCGCCACCGCCGCCGCCGCCACATCCCGGAAAGCAAGCAAAAGAGGTAGGGTCTGGCTGGCCCTGCCTGCGCAGAAGAGCGTGAGGCTGGGAAGGGCGCTGAGAGGCGAGGGCAGTCTGAGATCGCCCCATCACCCGGCTCTTGCCGTCAAAGATGCATTATTACCCGTTGGCACTGAGCTTTTAATAACAGTGACAGTAGAACCCTCCTGCTCTCCTTTCTTGTAGCATGGGACTTGGGAGTTACAATCCAGTGCTGCTGTCCGTCGCCCAGTGTTCACTAATGAATCACAGCGTACAAAGCGCGAGCTGTGTGGTGGACAGAGTACTGATTGTCTTGTACTCACCGAGAATCTAAGTTGGTGAGGGAACCTTATTTTTCTCAGTGGTGCAGCTCAGAGAACATGCATGCAAATTTAGCCTGTTGTTGGTTGGGGTGGGAGTGGGGTGTGGGGGGAACCGGGGGAGAAACTGGTTGAGCGCAGATTTCAAAGTCACAGGCCCCTGATTAATGAACTGCTACTGTAGGTTTGGAGTGGTGAGTAGAAAGTTACAGTTTGATATGCTCATAAATCAAACTGACAAGCTGGCTTCTCTGGCCGAGCTCGCACTTGTCAGCAAACTGCATCAAATATAAACATAATACAAACAAAACATGTTGAAGTAGTTAAATTGATCAGCAGGTATCAGAGCCGTTGTCTTCAAGCTGCCCATTATGCAAACGTACAGGAAACAGTTTTGACCCCCTGAGGCTTTGTTTCTGTTTGGATTTGTGAATAGAATTTCAGACAGCCATCAACTACAGAATAGCAATTGCTCCCTTATTTCTCTGGAGGCTTTGGGCAATCCACATGACTTGCTCCATTATGCAGTCTGTTTTCCAGTGAGCGCATCAGAAGTTTCTCTTTTCCCCAAACTAAAAAGGAAAGGTCTTCCACAGCAGCTTGTCTCCCTCTGAAGTGTGACTGCCTGCTCATACCCTCCTGAGTCCAGAGAACTCTGGTTTGTCTTGCAACGCCTCACAAAATTGGAAGTTATACTTTTCCTTATAATAAGGGCACTTTTTTTTTTTTTGGCCTTGAACATAATTCCACCTTTAATATATTCCAATAAGAAATGAGAGGAAGAGAGAGAGCTAACAGGCCTGTCCTATGAAGGCTACATCCCAGTTTACTAATAGATCACTGGAGACCACAGTCATGGACTTCTGCAGATCAAACTTATTCAGCTGGAAAAAAAAAAGTGTGTTGTTGAAGTTGACTGTATCTGCAAAGCGTTATTCTTTTAGCCTAGATAAATTTATTATCATCTGCAATAAGCCCATTTTTTAAAAGTCTGAACCTTTGTCATATACTTTCTCTAGACCCTGTTCCATCCTGTTTTAATGCAAGTTCCTTGGTTCTCTGCTGCTGTGTTAATATTTGAAAGAAAAGCAACAGACAGTCTAGAACTTGCTCACATTCTGCCCTTGAATTTTGACTATGGGATGGCGGTTCACAAACTCACGGGGCAATGAAAGGAGGATGCATTTCTCTGTGTGAGAGCTGTTTGCACAGACTGTGTTCTCTGCTGTTTACTGGGTTGGGTTTTCTGACACCAGCAGCAGCAGCAGCAGCAGCAGTTGGCCGCCCAGCAGCTTGTCTTCCAGCAGCAGCTTCTCCAGATGCAACAACTCCAGCAGCAGCAGCATCTGCTCAGCCTTCAGCGTCAGGGACTCATCTCCATCCCCCCTGGCCAGGCAGCGCTTCCCGTCCAATCGCTGCCTCAAGGTACATAGAAAACATGGCCCGCACTTCATTTCCAATGTTGCAATTTCTACTGCTGCATGGCCTGTCTACCTTATACTTGAGAAATTGTGTTTTTATGACCTTCATGTTTATTGTTAAAACATGATTGTTAACATGGTTGCGTGACCCATTTTCTTGAGACTCAGAAAATTTCACGATACACTGCTTTTTAAGTGTGTAGTAAAACTGCTTTCAAGTGTTGTATTAGATATTGAATGAGTATTTGTTAGTCTTATGGAAGAAAGTTTATAAGGGCAACACAATTCAAGGTACTGAATTCAAGCTGTTGAGTATACACTGAAGATCTGCAGGGAATTGGATTAGTAGGAAGGCTAACAACACTCCATTGAACATAAGTGAGCGGGTATACGTTTTGGTGGACAACTGATCAGGAAAAGATAGACGTTCCTAATCTTCACTCTGAAACCCCTTTCTAGAGGGCATATTCCAAGTTATACTTTGGAGAGGGCCCCATCATACACCCTGGGACCAAATTGATCCTCTTTTCTCTAAAATTACTGTTGCCTATGCTTGCACTATATTGTGAATTACAGCTTTAAAAAGCTGTCAGTTGTATTCTTACTTGTTTTTCTGATGAGAAAATTTTGAATATGCTTTGATAATTAAATAATACAATACCATACAAAAATATAGTTGTATATATTCATCATTTGACTCTCAACTTTTGGGAAACGAAAGAGTTCTAAGTTGAAAACAGAAAAAGAATGGTAAACAAAATGGTTCTTTGTGTGCTGAAATTCTTGCAACAGGTGAAAGTCATGTATCTATAAACTTTGTAAAAATATATTCTAATTCACATTTGATTTTGTTGGAACAAACTTTAATCCAAACGAACTCAAGTTATTTATATTTGTTTCAGAGAGGCTCACGTTGTAGTACTTGCTGTGCATTTTCCTGACTCTCCAGGCTACCCTGAAGAAAATCAAGAACAATTAAATATACAAAAATTTTAATTAGGCAAATAAAAAGCAGTCTTTAAATGCACATAAATATTGCTTTGGGCACCTGAAATTAAAAATACCATGGTAAATGTTTTTCTATTTACTTATCAAATTACTGTTCCCATGGCTTATTTTTCCCAGAATTCCTCTTTCACTTGACTTCAGATCCTCTAATTTACCTGATTCAATCACTGCTAGGAAATCAAGAAAGGTAAAGTTTCAATAGTGAAAGAAAAATAAGGCAATAAACCCACTTTTCCATGTCATTCCAAAGAGAATTTGGATAAACCATAGTGTCACCATAGCAATGAATTTCTATTCACAAATAACTGTTCTTTGGAAAAATAAATACAACTTGAGGACAAAAGGAAGCAATAAGATTAAAAAAGTGAAGGTGTGTATAAATTCAGTGTAAACATGGATTTCTTTGTCAGAACTATACTAAAACAGAAGCAATAAATTTATGTCATTGACCTTTTTTTAAGTAAAATTTGAGCAAAGTCTATATTTAGGATCTGTTTTTTGTTTTATGTTTTCTCTCTTCAATAGAAAAGCATGATTTTATTTGAGTAAAACATTCAAACACACATTTCAAGAAAGTTCAAAGAGATGTTCCTAGGAACAAAATGTGACTTATTTGAGATATGTTTGTTAAACTATATTATTCCAAAACAAGCATACAAGGAAATTTATTATTCTATAACCATGCTAATAGTTTTCAAATGACAATTTTCTCTTATTTCGGAGCTTTCTTTTGATAGAATGATCTCCTTTTTTCCCTTCTATTTGTTTTTTTTCTCTCTCTCCTTCCAGTTTTATTCAGATGTACTTGACATACAGCACTGTGTAAGTTTAAGGTGTACAGCATGATGCTTTGACTTACATGCATCATGATAGGACTGACCTAGAACACTGTGTTAGTTCTTGATGCTGCCCAACCTAGCGACTCGCTGTTCTCGCCTCTACAAAAATGATCACCGCTTATTTTCTTCTATTTGTATTCTCTATTTGTATTTGAATGGAGAACACTGAGGCAAAGGAAGTAAATCTGAAAACATACCTGGGTTGGAGCAGAAAATGTACATTTTAAACAAAAAAGATGGAAGTCATCATCATGTTTTCAACTGTTTAAATGAATGTGTGAAAGGGGCACTGTGGAAACCCATCAGCCAGACACAGGCGGAACGTGTCAGAGAAAGCAGCTACAGTAAAGGAACGTATGCATTCTTAGTGCTGTTCTGGAATCTCAGAATTAGAGTAGGAGAAAGTAAAAAACTAATTGCTAGATAATGTAAGCCCTAAATCATTTCTGCCTCAGTTACTGGCATCAGTTCCTCAGTTCACTTTGTATCAGGTTTTTGGTTGGTTGATTGTTTAGCCACTAGTAATGGCCTTACGAAAACCAAACAGGATTAATAGGCAAAGATGATACTCTCATTGTATCGGTAAAAATATGCTCTATTTGAAATATTTATCCCCCGATTTAACACAGCTTCCTTAGAATACTTTTAAAGTTACAACTTCTTTCAACTATATGTGTATGAGAATCAGATGGAAGTAACAAAATTATAATTTTGATAAGAGTAGATTTACAGACATTTTTCTCTGTATTGCGAAATGATGCAATGTTGTATTTTATCATTTTAAAGTAAGATATTTTAAATATTAAGCATTTAAAGTCATCATGAAAATTACTATAACATTGGATTTTAATGTAAAATAGGCAACGAAATTACAGTCTCTAAATATGTATATAGGTATACAGAAGTTGAATAAAAAAGGATGGGTTTTTAAGTCAATCTCAAATAAAATACTGATTTAAAGCTATTTAATACATAGATACTGTACTTTATATATAAACTAGTAATTATTTAGTGACACATTTTCATGACTCAGTACCATTGTCTACAAGTTAAAAAATAGGAAGTTACTGTGACATGCAGTATAAACTTTGGTATGTTTTTGACATAAGATGGAAGTCAGTGCATCCCAATACACAATATAGTCACAGGTTTAATATTACCACGGGGACTGAAAAACTAACTTAGGAATAATGAAATGCATAAGGGGATATTCAAAATATGTTGAGTTAGTTTTTGAGAAAATGTAAATGAGATAGATGGAGATTAGATTATATCATAATTCCAACTGTTATAGAGTTGTTTAGTGTATTAACATGCATATATTAAAATGGATTTAATTCTGTTTAGGCCATATGTGTTTAAAAAAGTTCTGTTTGTCAATTCTATGTATGTTGAGGGAAGACTTAAAAGGAGAATGTCAACTTTGCTGCATTAAATTTCATGATCGAGAAAACGGAGAAATCATTGTTTTTGTAATGGAATAACAAACTGTAAAAATGCAGCCTGGAAAAAATTTAATACTAAAATCATAGTAGGAATTTCTTTTATATCAGATGTATTCCTGTTCCTTCTTTGGTGGAGATGTTTGCTTTCGGTCTTAAGTTTTAGCCAAATAGCTATTTTTACTTCTGTAATTCAGCATTTAGACAAAATGTGTATTTGATACACCTCTCATTGAATATCCATTTTAAAGTTGGGCATTATACCTACAGGTTATAGTAAGCCCTCACACAGATCAATACAGATCAGTAAGATGTTAGATTTGGCAAATTACAAATGAACACTTGGATCTCTGAAGGAGAGCCCCAAAACTGGAATAATGGTTGCCACTGGAGAGGAGTATTGGGGACCAGAGTTCAGGGCTGGTGGGGAAATTCAGTTTTGCATTGAGTCCCCTTCTCTGTGATTTAATTATTTTAGCCATGTGTGTATACAGGTTTTTCAAAATGTAAAATTTAAGATGAAAAGTGAAAATTAATGATAATATTTCAGTAATTCAAAGTACTGAATATCAAATTGGTTCAGTAAAATATATGAATAATACAAATACTTCTACTAAAATTTATTTTTTAATTATAAGTAACCCTAGAAAAGAAGCAGAGTACTATTAAATAAGTTAATTAAAAATTCACACTAGACTTATTTTACATCATAATGTATTAAAATTATGTATTTAATATTAATTAATTACTGGACATAGACAATTAAGGGCGTAGAAAGAATCTTTTATTTTTGAGTGTGAAAAAGCTGTACATGTAATTTTTACCAATAAATGAAGCCACTGAAGCTTTTAAACCTTGTGTGCCCCAAGGATGTATAATCTAGATATAAATTAGCAAATTTTCATTAATTCTTAACACAGTGTTTGGCACCCAGTAGTTACTCTACAAACTCTGACGCCAGAATTAAAGAATTATTATTTAATTGCTTTATCTGTGATATCAGACACAATTTGGTTGGGAATTCATCTTTTTATTCTTTCAACTCCTGGAAAACAAACCTTTAATGTTTATTTGTAGGCAGTGAATAGGAACAAGCCCAAGTCATCATCCAGAAGTAGAACAGGGTTTCTCAGTTTTTTGTAGGCACGGAATTTTTAAGTTACATAATTATAAAACTTTTGGGCAGTAGTATTGTATGTATATACCCTTGAAATACGTTTTTAAGGAAAACCGAATAATTTTCACTTAAGATTGGAAGTTGAATATTATTCTATGATGCTCTAGTCCACGGATTCCCAAATCGTGCTTGCCACGACACCAGTGTTCTGGTCAATTGAACAGCTCTTTTAAGTAATACTCATTGAGCTTTCACTCACTGCTGGCACTCGTCCAGGCACTGGGGCTAAAGCTGTGATGAAAACAGACCTCAGTCCCTGCCATCATACAACTTCCACTTTGGTGTAGAAGACACAACAAATCAGTCAAGTAAAATACACAGTGGTAACTGCTAAGGAGAAAAATTAAAAAGCAAGGATGGGAAAAAATAAAGCAACTATAGGAAATGGGAGGAGTTGAACTTGTAGACCAGTTGATCAGGGAAGGAATCCTGGGAAGGGGATGTGTAAGTAGTGACCTGAGAATGTGATGGAGCCCAGTCAAGTGTTAGCTCTTGAGCAAGTTACTTAGCTTTTCTGTGCTTCAGTGTCTTCATCTCGAAAATAAAATAATGATAGTATTAATAATAATAATAATAATAATAAATAATTAATAATAATAATAGTGGTTTGGGCATTACGTTAGTTAATAAAGTATGAAGCATTTCAAAAAGTTACTGGTATATCAGAAGCCCTATATAAGTATGTGTTAAATAAAACAAAGAAACTGCTAGAGGCATGAGATGGGGTCAGAGGAGCTGTGTAAACAGGAGCTTAGTTTTGAAAATGTAAGATCTGAGAATCTGGTAGAGTGATAACAGAGTGTCACGTAGGCAGCCTGCAATGCAAGAAAGGGGCCTGGGCTGGAGATCACTTGATGAATCCTAAGCCTATACCTGTTATTTAAAACTGAAATAAATTAGTGTAATTGTAAAAATAATTTTTTTTCTTCAGACATATTTGCAAAATACTGAGTTAGAAAAAGAGATTCAAGTTTTCTTTGTTATTAGACATCTCAGAACTTTTTCACATGCTAACATGAATCACAGGTATCCAAGATCTAGCCCACAGTCCTCTGAGGCCTCTTAGGTTAACAGCATTTAAAAGAGTACTGTTTCATAGAACACAGTTTAGGAAATGCTGAATTTGTTATATTACTGCCTGAAAAAATAAATTCTTGCAAATCATTAAGATGTAAAAATTCACACAACTTTCAAAATTGTACAAAGTTAATTGGCTAGTTGTTTCATATTCATAAATAGTTTTGTATCCATAGAAAACAGCTAAGCAAGTTGGAGATGTGAAAAATTTCTCATGAGCAACATGACAGTTTATTTTAAAATTTTTTTCCTCCAAATTATACGCACAGTGGAATCATCCATAGAACTTCAAAAACTACTGATGCCTGTGTCCTGCCTTCAGAAATTATGCTTTAACTTCTTTGGGCTGTGGTCAGAGCATTGGAAATTTTTAAAAATCCCCAGGTAATTCTAATATGCAGACACTTTGGGGAGCCACTCTTACTAACAGGAATCTCTTTTTGACATTGTTTATTCTCTGTCCCTTATCTATGATATTTAAAATATTTTCAAATTAAATATTTAAAATATATAAATATTTAATATTCAGGTGGTCAATATTTTTAAAATATAATATTCTTTTTATTAAGGGTCATTACTTGGATGGCAAACACGTTATTTATCAAATGTTTACGTGCCTACTATTTGTTACCATATCATTATGGTATCATGGTGATACCGCTAATTTTCAATGCAAATAAATAATAGAATTCTACTTTAGAAGGTAAGTGGATACTTAGGTTAACTAAGTTATTACTAAAGTCCACAAACTAAATTATTAATAACATCTTTAACTGGTACATAGTCTCAAAAAACACCTAAGTGTCTGTAGCCAAAATACAGTATATAGATTAGCTTCCTAATCTGTTAGAATCAACTAGTACCATTTATAACTTTTTAGACACTGACCTTACAAGAGAGCTCGTAAGTACTATGCCCTTTAAGAGTCACAGAAGTGGCACATGGAAATCAAGATGTCTTCTAGAACTGCATGAATCCGTTTTAATCAATTAAATCAACAACTATTTATTGATCACATACCAGGCACTGTTCTAGGCTCTGGGGGTTATACCAGTAAAATACGAAATCCCTGCTTTTGGTAAATGGTGGAGGGATACTAATGAAAACAAGTAAGAAAAACAACATAGTTTAGAGATTAAAATAGAGGGAGGTGATAGGGAGTGAGAGAAGGCAAGTGGGGAGGGGCTGTGGTTGATAGTGTGGTCAGAGACCCCATCAGAGGAGGTGACCCTTAGACCATCTGAGTGACAGGAGGGAGGAAGCCAGGGGAAGATTTGCAACCAGAGTGGCCTAGGCTGTGGGAGCTGCCGGAGCGAAAGCTGGAAAGGGAGCCAATGTTTGATGCATTCGAGAAGCAGCAGAAGGCAGGTATAACAATGAAATGGAGAGAAGGAGCAATGGATGAGGTCAAAGAGGCAGGCAAGAGCCAGATAATGAATGCAAGCACCTCATAGGCCACAGGAGGGTGGTTTTTTTTTTTTTTCCTTGTTTTGTTTTGTTTTTTAAAGTGTTCTAGAAGGGCAGTGGAGGCTTTGCCTGGGAAGTGCTGTGACTTAACTTACCTTTAAAGAGATAAATTCACGCTGAGATCTGAAGAGTGAATTTTACACAGGCAAGGTGAAAACAGGAGGACAGTCAGGGAGCTACAGCAGCGGTCCAGGCAGGAGTTGACAGGGGAGCAGAGAAGCAGCGGCTGAGGTGCTGAGACATCTGATGCCAAGGGTGCGCCAATGCTCTCACAGAAAAGGAGCTGCTAACGCAGTTTTGCTGTTAGGACACCTGACACATCAAAAAATGACAGTCAGGAAAGTTTCAGAATCCTAGGTTAAAGCTGAATTGAAGCAATAATTAATAGTCTGTATGGAAATCGTTGCCTGTGTAACAGAAATACCTTTATTAAGTCATCTTTTTCTTTATAGAAAAAAAGTCGTTTTTAACAACTTTGTAAACTGGAGTTATCCTGTCTTTTCTTTAGTCTCAAGCTACGTCTTAAAATCTGGAGGAGCTAGAATCATCAAAATGATAGCTTTCAGTGAAGCTGACTGTATGAAATTGTGATAGGCAGAGCAATTTAAGGTTGCTGCTGTGATGAAGAATTTGACCAGAAGTTATGTTTGGAACAGTGAGGGTTCTTCTGTTGCTAGGGGCTACTTACCACTATGTCTAGATCAATGATTTTTCCACTTGCAGGGGTCGGGGTGAGAGGGCTCCCCTTACCTTCATATTCTGTTACCTTTCCCCAGTCTCCCCTGCCTGTTCCATCCCACTTCACCCCCATGCGCCTCTCCATTGATCAGCATCACTGTGGCATCTGGTGTGTGTGTGTGGTGGGAGGAGGAGGGTAGGTTGATTAGTGCTTCCATCCTTACAGTTGATGTTGTAGCTGAACATAGTAATAAAGAATATAGATTTGGGAGCCACGGGGCATCAGGTTTGAATTCTGCCCACTGGTTTTGAGCGTAGTGATTGAGGCTGTGTATTTAATCATCCTGAGCTTCCATGTACCTGTAAAATGTAATGATTCCTAATTTTAGGTGAGGTCAACTGAGATTATGAGTGCAAAGCATCAGAATATAGGAGATGCTCAATAAATGATAGCATTTATCATTACGAGTACACTTGCTCCTATATATCTTTATCCAGTTGTTTTCATATATTTAATAAAAGATTTTAGGAGCAAAGACTGCCTGGATTTAAATCACAGCTTTATCACACGTAAGCTTTGTGACCTAAGCTATATTTTTTATCCTCTCTCCCACTTTGCTTCCTTATCCATAAATTAATTGGTTATAATAAAAATATCAACTCCATTGGATTGTAGTAAGGAATAAAGAACATAAAGTATGCAAAGAATTTATGAAGGCACTGTACTTGGCACATATAAGTATTATTTTATAAGTCAAATCCTGTAAACTCAATTCCTTATTTTGAAATTACAGTTAGGATTGTACCTAGTTTTTCTATTTTCATCCCTCATAAATCAGGTAAATTTGCATAATCTGAACCAGGGAGTTTAAAAAGAGTAGTTGATTTATTCTATTGGTCATGAAATGAAGGAGAAATTTAGATATTAACTACCTAATTGATCCATGTAGGTAGGCATATTGGCTTATTCGGGCCCTTGGAATGAAATTCAGTTATTTCCTTTGCCTCTCTGAGAAAGACCAAAATAACTAGATAATTGGCAAATCTGTTTTTCTTTTGAGTTGAGCGTCTCCTGTTTTCCCCTGATTGTTTCCCTCCTTATTTCCTTTTTTTTCATTTCTTTCAAGATGTGTTATTTCCAAATGTACTTGTCTTTCAGTTCCTCACTGATAAAAACTTAATACTAGCAATAAGTAAAAGCTACTGTTACAAGTTGAATAGTTTAATTTTCAGATGGAACTTGCTGTGTTTTTTTCTATTAATATACGATGTTATTCCCAATACTATTATTTCTAATACTGTTCTTGAATCGGTAGTCTTTAGTAGATAACTGATTATTCAGGGAAAAGCTATGGTGCTGATGGTGTAAAGTGATTAATTATTGTATATTAATAATTCTGATAACATCACTTTTGTTGTTGGCATTAATCCAGTAACAATACTAAGCTCATTATACGAACTTTACTTTGTTATATTAGTGGGGCTTTCTTTCATTTTATAGCTGGCTTAAGTCCTGCTGAGATTCAGCAGTTATGGAAAGAAGTGACTGGAGTTCACAGTATGGAAGACAATGGCATTAAACATGGAGGGCTAGACCTCACTACTAACAATTCCTCCTCGACTACCTCCTCCACCACTTCCAAAGCATCACCACCAATAACCCATCATTCCATAGTGAATGGACAGCCTTCAGTTCTAAATGCAAGGCGAGACAGGTAAATCTCATGAGATTTGTTCTACATCTATCACCAAATTTTACTTTCACCATTCATAAAACTGAAAATAATAGTATGTACCTAACAGAGGCAGAATGTATAGAACAACAAATTAAATAGAAACCTTTAGATGATCATATATTATTTTCATTAGGAAAAGAACTGTTCAAATACCAGAATTTTGATGGATGGAGTCAGGAATTTCCTGAAGAAAGTTATTTTTAAATAAGTATGTGTGGAATTATTGTGTCAATAGATTTTTATGGCTGAGATATTGTGCATAACCTGATTGCTAAAATGAGAACATTTTTACCATTTTAAAACTTATGAACCGGTTTCAAATAATTAAAGATGTATATATGACCCCCTTACTATATGTTACAAATGGACTTAGAAATCAGAATAGATATAAACACAGGCATAGTAAACCAGAAGATAGAAGATCTGGTTTGCCTTTTTTATTTTTATGACATGATGGAATTACAATAAAATTGAACTTATGGGAGTTAACTTTCTGAATAAATTGGACTGAAAAGTCATAAAGAAAAATTATTTGATTTCCATTACCATCAATGAGTACATTATATTAGGTAAATTTTCACCTTACTGGTTTTTTTTAGTTGTGTAAAAACTGCCTTTGTAAAAGGAGCACTTATGTACTTTTTGGTCGATTTAGTTCTATTTACTCAGGCATATGGTTATCTAATCAAGTCCTTTAATATACTTTATATAAAATACAGAAGCCAAAGTATTACTCAACATGAAAAATATCTTTTTAAAAGATGAAATGTAAGTGTTGGATTTCTTAACAGAGTGGCTTAGTCTCCCATGATGTATAGCTGTAAATGTCACATTTAACTGTAGTGGATTGATAGTGCTCTGTTTTGTAATATGAATACCTGCTTAGCTGCAACAGACTCTCATACAAATATTTTTTCAAAGAAACATATTTAATTGCAGTACAGTTTAAAATAGAATGCTATAATTTGGTGATGTTTTTGGTCTTCCTTTGAACATCATGCATATTTTTCTTGTGAGCTTTCATTATTATAAAATTGTATGCCTTTGGATGCTTTCACGCTGTTGTTTTAATTGAGAGTAATTTGATGATTATATATTTCAGAAGTTGGTTGATGTCTCTTGGATCTGTCTATCTGATACAATACTCACTTATCAAAAGTCTTTGATAATTATAGAAGGAGAGAGCTAATGAAGACTGTTTCAAAGTAGAATTTTTTAATCAACTGTAACTAGCAGATATATATATATGTGGTTCGCACATAAATATTAAACAATTTAAATGATTCTAAAGGTCCATATATAGTCTCTAAAAAGAACATTTCAAAATTCTGATGGTGATTTTCCTATTACTTTCTTAAAAACAGGTTTTTTCTCTGGACCACATACGAATATCTATTTTTTATTTAGAGGTAAATGTTACATTAAGGTCATATGGCAGGATTAGCATATGGTATTATACAGTCCTCTTAGTTTTTCATCCTTTATTAACAGTCATCTTTGGCTCTATTTCTCCTCTAATTGGAACATCATCTAGCCTTGGCAGTTGAACTATTCAATAGAACGATTAAATTTTTCTGACTGCTCTGAGCTGAATTGACCTGTTTTGACCTGTTTGTCGCTGATCGTAACCTGACAGGCGCTAGCAGCCTGCAACGATTATGGCTTTTTGAGATGAATCTGACGCCGTGTTCTTTTGCTACAGCTCGTCACATGAGGAGACTGGGGCCTCTCACACTCTCTACGGCCATGGAGTTTGCAAATGGCCAGGCTGTGAGAGCATTTGTGAAGATTTTGGACAGTTTTTAAAGTAGGTTTTGTTTTTTTTTTTTAACTTTTTTTTAGGGGAGGGGGTGGATCACATGGGAGTTTTAGGCAGGTAGTTAAATAAACAAAAGGAAGCTGCAAGAAGGAAGTCAGAGTCCATTCTAAGACACGCTGTAAGTTTTCTGTGCGTTCCAACAAGTGGGTTAGCAGAGTCAGGCTAAGAAAGTTAATTCTTCATCTTTATCTTTTCATGAGACTATTTTATAAATCATCCAGTAAAGGTTTTTGAATCAATGAAAAATAGTAGCCTACTATAATTGTGTCATTAATGTGTCATTAATAATTGGAAGACATGTTTGCAGGATTCACTTAAATTTCAAGGTTTCAAGAAAAATTTCCAGTAAAATTATGCGAGAAGTCATATTATATATATGCATATATATATTTAAGCAAAAGACACATTTTGAAGGTTTATTTTTATTACAGACTTTATATTTCTTACTTTAAATAATGATATTTAATGTTTACATTTAACAACAAGAATACAAAACTGAAAGTTAATAGTAACTAAAATATTAAGGTAAGCATAATTTTCTCCATTGTTACTTGTTGCCCTGAGAATCATAAAGAAACATGCATGGCCGTATGTTTGTAGGATGGAATATATGACTTCTCTAGCTTCAAGTAAAAACTTTCTGTATCCTTAAAATCTTCACACAGTGATAATTTATTTTTTTAATTCATAAGAGGTTCTTTTTCAAATGAGAATATGCATCTTTCATGAAACATTTTCCACATGCAATTTCAGTATATGAGAGATCTAAACAGAGAGCACCAGATAGGTTTATGGAGATGAGTAACTTCACAGGCTGAGACTCTCATGTTGTCATGGAGCAGCTAACAGGGTGAATGAACTGTTTCATGCTTCATCAACAATTAAGTTAATTAGCTCATTTGAAATTGCACTGCTTTGTTGCCAGGATGTTGGCAGAAACATCAAAAAGATGTGTTTACAAATGGTAGACTACAGGGTATAGAGCAAAAGCACCTTAACAACAAGGCACAAGTACTTGGCATCATAATAACTTTATAACTGAATTACTGTGAGACTTCCACAAGGATTTTTTTTAACCTTTTTTGTTTGTTTCTGACCAATTAAAAGAAAACATGCTTTCTATATTACTATGGATTTTGTAAGTGGCCTTAAATGAAAATTTGCACTCCTGTTATCCAAAACAGCTGTGCGCTTCCATGTTGTTGGGTAGGAAACTGATTCAACAGTTCCAAGCACTTAAAATTTTAGGTAACTTTACTACAGTTTTCCTTTCTAAGAAAAACATTTTCTAAGACAAAGACAGAATATAGGGATAGTAAGTCTTTAAATAACTCATCTCATATTTCTTCATTTGAATATATTAGTCCTTGTTAATATGTTGTATTCTTCCTTATCATTAAGATTACTTACAGGACTCATACTATTTCTTAAGTATGGCAGTGTAAGCCATAGAACTAGCTCAGTACTCAGACATTTTATTGCTCTAAGTTGTTGTATTTGACAAAATTCAAAATAAAGAAACAACATATGTCTTTTCTTCAGTATGCTTTCCTTTGTAGCACATGGAAAGGAGCATTTTTATTCATCTCAAATACTTATCCATAGTTTTATGACTACCAAGCTTATAAATATGAACTCTCATTTTACCTTCGATGGTGCTTTTTCATACTCATGCTAGTAATTTTTTTAAAACTGAAGAAGTTACAATTAAAAATAATTGCCTTTCAATTACGTATCAACTTTGGTTCCAAAGACTGACCATTTTTCCAACCCATTAACTTTATAAGGATGACAGAACAAATGACAGTAGATTTTAAGGCCTTTCTTTTAGTCCATTTTTGTTGGTAAGCTTAGATTCTCTAAGTCAAAGATCTGTGATAAATTCTGTTAATAGAGCTAATGCCATTATACTGTACTGAAATTAAATAGTGGGTAGACATATTTCCATACTGGTATTGTCTTTTTCTTAAAATGTGTGGGAAATTTGAAGATAAATTAAATAATATGTCTTATTAAATTAATTTCAGTCATTCAGAAAAAAAAGTCGATTTAATGTCTGTGGAAAGTGAATTAAAGAAATCACCGCTAATACAAATTTTCTTGGAAAGATTTGATTTTCGTTTGTACTAATGGAGAGAATTGAGAGTCTTGAGGGGAAAAAAATGTCAGACAAGTCAAAAAGCTGTAAAAGATTTTTAGCTCTCATTTTATTTGTTTATCCATTCTCCAGAAACTTTGTGCCCAGTGTTTATTGTACACATTTTTTGAGAAAATACTATTGTGGCATTTTTATTTAAAATGCACTAGAAATAAGTGGTATAGCTTGAGCTGTACTTTGGTATCAGACAACTTATTATCCATTGGTCTGAAAGCAAAGGAAACTATCCATTATTACTCTTTAGCCTACATATGTTTAATAACAAAGGACAGTAGATAACGTATTGAGTCTCAAATTCCCTTTCTCACATTACATCCCCAAATAAACTGCTAAAATTCCTCTATTTTTGCCCAGCATCAAATGAAAAGCCACCAGAGGACAGTTGCTTATGAATAACATATATATTCTTATCCATGTGAATATATATGTATACATATTAATATTCAATTGAAGTATTTTTTCTATTGAATAAAAAAATTAAGTTAGAAACTATTATTCATAACAGCAAAGGTGAAAATAGAAAAATAAAAGATGAAGAAGAAAGTCTAGACTAAAAAGGTGTTTAGGAAAATTTTTGAATTTTACTGGAAAGTAGGTGTTGACAGAAGCTAACCATTTTTCTGACCACTAATTGAGGATCTCATGAGATCACTAAAAGCATTTAATACTAGTTCTTCGTTACTGTCTTACAAACGTCAAACTGTAATAACAGCCGGCAAAACTTTTGCGTAGTTTCTCTGTAGAATTATTTTCATTCTGTTGGCCCTCAGTCAGCTTGAATGGATTGACTTTTAGAGTATAAACCCAAAGGTTTATAATATAACATTCAAGTTGGCAGACAAGTGTTCTTGAACCTGAATGTGCAGGAGTCAGCAAACAAAGCATGGTGTGAGATACAAAGCTGGAAATACTTTTTGAAGAAAGGCAGAATGGTTAGTGTCAATAAATTATCAGGCTATTAAAAAGTAATTAGTTGATGAACATACGTGATTAGGTTTATTACAAAGACTCAAGTTTTAAGGTTTGACACAGTATGAAGAGCAATGGAAAAGACGGAGGAAACAGAATAGTTTAATTAGTGGAAAGTTGTTATCTTTTTTTTCTTGCAGCTGACTACTCTCAAAATTAAGCTCTTACTTAGTGTGTATTGTCTATTTCTTTGTCTTTGACTAGGCAGCATGGCTACAAAATTATGACCTCAAGAAGGCATTCTTTGAACTTGTCAGAATGTTGTTTCTTTTGGTGACAGTGCCCCCATCTCTCAAAACTAAGGCATCTCACATAATCAGCTAAATGAATAGTGACAGCTAACATTTTGTATTTAAACTCCTGTCAGTGTTTAAACATAAAAAGCTTGATGCAAAATAAATCAAACACCAGTGATATGCAAGTGAAACATTTTGTTAAAACAGTCTCTGACATACTTGAATTTAAATCTGATCCCTTTTTAGCTTCTAAGATGCTATAACTTTAAATGAATTTGAAAAAAATCTAGAGGTTAAAATTGAATTGCTAATCAGGGGTGTATATAATTGAAGTTACCACATGCATTCATAACCTTAAAAGCTTCAT
>NC_087442.1:31302500-31305000 GCF_036321535.1 Camelus dromedarius | reverse complement strand
GATAAATAGGTAAATAATCTGAATAAGCACAAAAGTGTATTTGTTGAATTTAGTAAAATGAGGGCTGCACTAAAGTTTTTAGACTGTTGGACCTTTCTAAATAATACTTGAGCCCAGATGGATAAATATACAAATTCTTATTTAATTTTGTGAATATTTTGTCTAATATTTCGTTTAGATGCATTGATGAGATAAGATGCATCTCTGGATTTGCTGCCTTAGTTTGCCCGCTGGTGAAATAGACACGCCAAAGGACATTAAATTACTTGAAGATGATTTTTTTTAATTTTAGGAGGCAGCAAATAAATGATACAATACAAATTACCAAGTACATCTTACTGAATATTTTCGTGTTCATTGGAGATGTTGCTCTACTAAATTACTTCTGGTATATCAATATACCACTCACTAAAGAGATCTTTTTAAACATGATAAAATAATAATAGTAAACTAATACATAATCAAGATCAGAGTAAGAGAATGTAAATGTCTTATCTTTCCCCACTTTTTTTGTAAGATTAGGATAGATGTCTCCCAAATATGACACTAGACATGCAGTGTCAATCTTAAGCATCTGATTATCAGAATCTTCAATGCACTTTAATTACAGTAACAGCAAGTGATCATTCTTCATAAGTAGTGATGTTTCCATGGGATGATAATTTGCCATATTTACATAATTCACACCACACCTGGTGAAATAAAACATTGCTCACTAAATAACATCATAAGAGCCACAAACTGTTTTAACAAAAATAGAGAATTGCCTTTGTTCTCTTCAGAATTACTTTTGGTTCATATACTTATAAGGTGCCCTTTTTTAAAAAAAAGTGGCATGGGTATATGAAATACATCTAGTGATTTCTATTACTATTCTGCAAATGATGAGGGGAAAATATTTTTTGTAATAACTCATAAGCTTAGAGACAGTGACGTTCTCTGCCATTTGGAGGGGTTCTTTATATTGCGTAGACGGTTTTCACTAAACACATAGCATATTTAACTTTTTTCTGTATCATTTCAAGGTGTTCTTTTTTCCCCACTGTGGAGGAAATATGCCTTCAGTGGTTTTAAGTGGAGCATATGCCTCTGAGATCAATGTGGCTTAACGCTCTGTCTTGTGTTGTGTGTTTGTTTAGGCACCTTAACAATGAACATGCATTGGACGACAGAAGCACTGCCCAGTGTCGAGTGCAAATGCAGGTGGTGCAACAGTTAGAAATACAGGTTTGTCACAGGCTCCCTTAGTGGTCTCCTTCCTCTGACTTCTGCTTTTGAATCTGAGGACTGGGCAGATCCAGTGTCTTCTAATACAATGACTCATAGAAATACATGGAATTTTAGGTTGTTTACAATGATAGTAGATTGCTGTAGTTTAATGTACTTACCACTTAGATTTATATAACCTTTAGATGACCTCATATACATTTGTCTATCCCCAAAGAGTCAAATACAAGTTTTCCCTAATAAGGGTTAGACCAAAACCCCCCAAGTGGATATGATTTTATCACAGAGACAGTTTTTACATGAGCTAATAATGATTTTTCCATGAGATTTTTATATTAATAGCAAAAGCCTTTACAGTATTATACCTGTAATTTAATACCCTAAAAAAAACCCTTTCTCTTTTCTAACTCTAGTGTATAACTTTTTTTATTGAAGTATAGTATATTTTTAATTAGAGAATTTGCAAGGAATTCTTAAGATTTGTCTTGAATAGAGTAATGGCAAATCATTTATAATATCACAGGTGGTGATATGTATATTGTATCAGATGCTGCTAACTTAATGTTAAAAAATTACTGTTAATATTGAAACAGAATTTGGCCAAAAATAAATAGAACTCATAAAACTGATCAGAAAACAATTATATCACTCTCAGTATCCTTATCCATGTTTTTCCTAACCCTTTAAGGCTTCCTCTAATATTTCAGCTTAAAGATTATTTCTTCTCAATCAAACCAATACCTTGTTTCATTTAATTAAACATACAGTTTCTTTGTCTTCACACTTTACTACGTCTTAAATTGTTTTAAATCCATCATTCATGTAAATGCCATTGCTTTTTTTCCAGAGCTACTAAAAATACTTTATTTTTACTTGTAAAACAATCAAGAACACATAAAAAAGCATCATTGCTGATGTCATTTACAAAGCTTCTTTGGGGGTAAACCTGTTTACTGTTTATAAAAGGTAGACTAAAATATAAGAGTTCAGCTGATGATACAGTCTGCAGTGTGACCAATTATGCATCCTTTTTTTTTTTTTTTTTTTTTTTTTTTTTTTTTTTTTTACTGTGTCTGACTGATGGAAAAGTAAGGTCCGTCGCTTGTAATGAGACCCAGTGCAAGTGTAGATGCCTACGCCGTGGCAGAGTTCAGCGTTTCACACTGCCTGGTCTCTGTCACTCTATTGAATTAGATTGATGATGGCAGATTGCAGGGGGCACTAACTGGACCTCAGTGGGAATGCATGAAGTGTGGAGACAATCCTGGCAGGC
>NC_087442.1:31272500-31292500 GCF_036321535.1 Camelus dromedarius | reverse complement strand
CAGAAGCCCCACCTTAGTAAAAAATATACCTACCAGTTTAGGCTATGGAGCAGCTCTTAATGCCAGTTTGCAGGTAATATCCTTAAAGGTATCTTCCATTGTCCTTGTGCTTGAATGTTTTGGCTTTTGGGGGGAGGAGGGGCATGGCTTTGTATTTAGATGGGACGGTGATTATTCTTAATCGTTGGCTTATCATCCAAGTAAGTTGTAGTACCTAGTACTGTAGAAAGCAAGCACTGGTTCTAATTCAAGCTACTTTTGATGTGAAGAAGCAAGAAGGACACCCTGTGGCAAAATCTGGAACACTCGGTTTTCCTGCAAATGCTAGATTGATAGAAACCTTTGCAAATGCATGTGGCTATGCATTAATATTTATCCAGGCTGTCATAAATGATTTCACATCATAGTGTTGGGGAACATGGTGCTTGTGGCAAAAACTTTAAAGTTTAATTATAATATATAATTTTTATGCAGAGGAGGCAAATGTCAGGACTTCTTTATTTTGAGTTAAGTTCTGGTCATTTTTAAAAAGCAGAGCAACTGCTTATATTATCTTGGGGTATTTCACCATGTGTGAGGACCCGACATTTCACGATGTGGGAGGCTGGGACAGAAGCGGGAAAGTTTGCTGGGGAGAGCTCGTGTTTACATTTTCACATCACACTTCATTTCCTTGGTATCACTGCCACCAGTTGCCCGTTGTCTTTCCCACACATTTTACTGACATGCTTCCAAAATCCTGCATCAGAACTGAAACCCAGGAAAAGCAGATAGACGTTTAAAGAAATGATTTGAAAGGGCATTTTGAAAGTTGTTTTATACCCTCTTCATTTCACTAGGCTGCCTTGGCAGAGAGCAGTTTACCTTTGCTAAGCAACCCAGGACTGATCAATAACGCGTCCAGCGGTCTGCTGCAGGCCGTCCACGAAGACCTCAATGGCTCCCTGGACCACATGGACAGCAATGGCAACAGCAGCCCAGGCTGCTCACCGCAGCCGCACATGTAAGTGTGGCTCCCGGACTCCGTAAGGGGAAGGGCCTGTGTTCACCTGCTTCTCAAACATAGCAGCCTTCTGAAACTTCCAAGAGCATATCAGTAAAAAAAAAAAAAAAAAAAGCAAGTTTAAGTGGAGCTAAACTGCACCATGTTCGTGATATAGAAAAAATGTCTCAAAATCGGTTTTAATACACCTTTTAGAGTTTCTCCAGTATCCTCTAATTATTATACCGGCAGGGCAGTCCTCTACAAATTCTTAGTGCTCCTAACATTCTCTTGGGGTTGTAAAACCGTGTCTAAGATGAGTCTACCTCTTATGGGCCATTATCACAGTTTGGTTTGGATGGTGCAATAAGAATATTCATGATGGAATAAGTTGTCGTAATTTTTACTACTATTACAGGTCTCTAAACCGTTTATGAACTGTAGTCAAGATATGGCCCGTTTTTATAAACCGTAAAATGCAAAGTTTAACTGTTACCCACAGTTTACATAGAAGCTAGTAAAGTGTAACTTTTTGCCTGTCCTATAAATCAGTGTAATTACATATTCAACTTTAATTACTGGTGCGTCTGTATTGGCAAGGTTTATATGTTATATTTTATGCAAGACTACGATTCCTATTAATATTTAGCAGCTAACTATATCATTAATTACTCTAAAATCTTTCCCCTACCATCTTTTTAATGGAGCTGAGAGAGTAGATGTATTAAAAATTGATGTATTGTGGATTTCAGAAATGTGTATGACACTTTAAAAAATGCCTGGCCTTATTCAATAGGCCAAGCATATCAGTTTCTTGTTTACTAAAAAGTATGGGCCCTGTTAGAACTTAGAATTCAGGGAAGAATATTAGACTCTGAATCCTGAGCAATTCATTCAGTTGTTAGAATGATTGTAACTTATGTCTATGTTTCTGAGAGTTAGACATCACATATTTCTAATTTCAAGTTATTGTGGTAAGAGTCGTACTTTCTCTCATTCTTACATTTTCTTTCTCTGTTTTTGCATTAAATATCTAGTCAAAGGCCAGAGGGAGAAATATGGTCTTTCTAGGTGCCTGTTTCCATTTGACCTTTCACAGGGTATTATTGTTGTTGACTTTTTTAGACATCTTATTCTGCTTGACACATTAATGTCTTTAAGATCGTGTGCTTAATTGCTTTATAGCGCTTTTACTCTATCACCTTTGTGAAAAACACACGGCGAACGTTAATGCATTTTATCCGGTTCCAAACCATTACTTTTTCAAAATGGAAAAATTTGTCTTTCGGAAGTGTCTTTAGATGTATTAAATAATACAAAAGAAGTAATAAAACTCGGAGTAGAAAGAACATGAGTATATGCTCTTGAGAGTCACAGTGCTCTAAAACAAGGAAAGTGAGCAATCCAACTCAAGTTTTTACATCCCCGCTTTATCAGCCGCACGGGGGGAGCCTGAGGCCTTTTACTTTCAGCCTTTCTCCAGAGTATGCTAATGCTGGCCCCCTGTATAAAATGCTAAGACGATAAAACTTTAAAGAGCAAACAAGAGTTAGATCCTCTTTTCCCCCTTAAAAAAAAGACCTATTTCAGAGAAATGAAAGGTATTCATAATAAAAGTGTTTACAATGTCAGTGCAACTGACTGCGCTACTAGGCAATGTATAGTGGTTGTTAGGAACCATCTACAGGGGGTGTGCAGGGAAGTGGTTTTTTAAAATGTTGATTGTCCAGTGATAAGAGTCTTAAAATAAACGATGAATGAGGTCAATAAAATAGCTTATTGGACATTGTTTTTAAGAACCAGAAATCATCACTGGGCTAAATTACAGCATTTTTAGGTTAGCACTATTTTACATTTGGCAATTGCTGTTTTAGATTATTCATTTTGTTCTTAATTTAGTTACAGTTGAATTATAAAATGTCTCAGAAAAAATAGTGTGTGTTAAACAATATATAATAATTGTATATTTCATGCCTAACGTACTGCCACTCTGGGCTTATAAAAGTAAAATATTCATAGTCAATATATCGTACATTTTATGCCTATATGAATTAGTGCATGTGAAAAATATTTATGTGTATTTTCCATAGAGAGAGAAAAGGAAAGCTTCCCTCAGCTTGTTGGAAATAGATTTCAGAAAAGATAAAAGTTAGAGGAAGACTGAATCTTGTCTTTTCCTAAATTATATAAATTATAATCATATTTTTAATTATCTTTAAGAATATTGAGTCAACATTCATTCTTTGATTCTGTTTCCCCTGCCGTCATTAACATTTTGTATATTAGATGTCCAATATTATTGATGGAATGTCACTTCAGCATTTTATATCTTCATCTTCATAGAGTTTTAAGATGCTTGTACTTAAAGAATATGTTGTCATTTTATGTGTGGTATTAGACGGGAAAAATACTATCTAATTCTCTCCATCAAAATTTGGCTGCACGTAACTGAATGCATTTCATAGTACTTTGAACATTAAACAAAGGTGAAAGAATTGTTTTACACTTAAATAGCATAGTCATGTGTCCTGAAATTATATCATGGTGCTTATTGTTACTGATTGGGGGTGGAGGTTTAAGCTGTGCTGATGCAATTGTTAACAAGAGGCAAAGGGCCTCGTGGTATTAGCATATGTGGGCTCTGGTGGCAGATTGTAGGGCTTCCAATCCCAGACTTAGCACCTAATAGCTGAGGTGGATTTATTTCTTTCCTCAGTTTTCTCAGCTGAAAGTGAGGTAAGTAATAATAATACGTACCTCATAGGATTTTTGCACATGAAATGAGTGCCTGGAACATAATAATTGCTCCCTGCTTCCCTCATAGTGCTGTGTTCATAGTTACTGATTTATATTACCTCTCGTAATACCTTACTATTGCTGTAAAGGAGACCATAAACAATACAAAAATATTTTGTATTTTGATACATTCTTTTAGGCTCTCCATAAATGTGTGGCTACTTTCCTTGATAGTCCCTCTTCTTTTCCTCCCACCTCCTCTTAAAATTCATAAAGTAAGTGGACCCACAGAGTGAAACAACATGAGACAGGAATTTGTGGTAGGGAGCGCCTGACTCAGCGTCAGTGAGATCAGAGGTTTTTGAGATGAGAAGATGTTATCTCAGATTGTAGGCAATGAGCAATTCGAATAGGATAATATCAGCCCAGAACAGGAATTCATGATATGTGCCTGGAGAACATTGTGTATTTGGTTTGACAGGAATTTAGAATATAAAAAAGGGAAGTAGAATTTAGAGTCTGTCAAGGGGACCGGACTGTTGAGTGTCTTAAACATCAAGCTATGGTGTTTGTGTCAGTTTGGAGCCTGTTGATGTTATGAGCTTGGCTTTCACTTGCCCACAGATGTGCTTTGGGAAGAGTAACCTGCAGGTGTGCTGGATGAACTGTACCTGAGTGGAACTCATGTGTGGAAGGATGTTCTGGAATTGGGAGAGAACTGGAAGCAGAAGATGAGTTCTTACAGTATGTTGTATCTGACTTAAATACAAAACAAAGGGCGGAGAGCAAGGAATCTGTACAGGGAGTGCTGAGAAAAGAAATACCAGAATAAGACAATGGATTGAATGTTGGGGACAAAGAGGAAAATTAGGGGGAAAAAACCATAGCGACTTTAAAAGCCCGCAAGAGAAATGGGGGACACAGAGGACAGGCTCAGGAGGGAAAATGATGATGAGTTCAGTATCTTACTTGCCGAATCCAAGTGTTCTTAGATTCAGGAAAAAACAAAATGGAAACTGTCTCTTCATTTAGTCTTTCTGTTCAACTCTAGAATAGTCAAATCCTATATGGTAAAATATAGAAGTATTCCTGAGATTAGGAGATAAGATGTTTTAAAACTTTAGAAGAGTAGAACTATGGATTAGTGCTTCTTACCGATTATTCTTAGAGAGCCAGAAATGCCAAATTATCATCCATAGTCTTCATTTTAACACTCCATATTTAACACTCCCCTGTGCTGTGGCTTTTACTCTTAGCATACCCAGAATGAAGAGTTTGGGAAATTAATGCATGTATTTTGCCTTAACCCTTGGCCTTTTTGCCCTTTCCTTTTTTTGTTTTTCATTCTCTTTCCTTACCTAAATTCTGCCTTTCCGTATGAGCCTAATCCTATTTTTCTAGGAGGCTTTCCCAAGTAATTTTGACCTACACTCAGCTCCACATTTCTGAAGAGCTTGTCGCCTGTACCACTATTTGGAACTAAGGCTGTGTGTGTGTGTGTGCGCGCATGCGCATGTGTTCTTGCACACGTGTGTGCTCATTATGCAGTTATTTCTGAGTTATTTCTGGCTTAATGGTAGGTCCCTTAAGGACAGAGACTATGCTTTAGATACATTATAACATATCATAGTTTATGAAACCCCTAACACATTATACGACACAAACAAAGCACTCAATAAACATATGATACCGATTATGAAGAACCAAAATGGGAGATGACAGTTCATTAGAAATGGTTTGACTTCACCAAGCGATCCCTATAAGAGTACAATCCAGGATTCTCGTAGTGTGCTGAAGAAGAAGGGAGAAGAGATTTTAGGAAGAAGAGAGAACTAACTCCAATGTTCACTTTTATGAAGGAACCAAGAGATCTTTCTAACTATTGGCAGAGTATACTTGTGAGCTTGTATTTTTAATTTTAATATTTTAGTTAATTAATGTCTTTTAGAACTGTCCAACTTTATGTGAACAGAAAGTGGCAGGCCTTCACCTCATTTGTGACTATCCTCTGAGGTCTTGTTACATTTTATTTATCGTATTGAAGGTGAATTGAAAATGAAGACAAAAATTACCGAGATTAATAGAGTCCTAATCAGATGACTTCAAGAGGATTCTACCAGGAAGTAGAAAAGATTAAAGCCAGGTGGAATAATACAGATTCTGCCTAATAATTTTTTTAAACTTGTTTTGGCACTTTTCAATCAAGTCGATTTTTTAAATCTTTATTTTCTACTGCTGTTGAAAGAGTTCTAGAGCCTTGATGGTCTTTATGAATGCAAGGGATTCTCCCTGTAAGAGTCAGAGTTTAGGATCATTATAATTGATAATACTCTTCCCTTCTGCACCTCAGCGCCCACATTCCCTGATTACCAGACTTTGCGGAGTTCTACAGGTTATGGATAAAATTACTTTAGATTTCTATTTTATATCGGTGTTTGCCTCTTACCAAAACTACCTTAACAGTTAGGATTGATGCTGTGTTCAGGAGGAAATAATTTGAACTTATTTCCTTTTCCCACGTGTTAGATTTAAATGAATGAAAAGAGAAGAAAACAATTGGAGTAGACCTGGAAGGTGAACTCATACTGGTAGCATCAGTCCATTATCTGCCTCCTTCCAAACTTGAGGCAGAAAGAAATTTTATGCTGTACTCGCCATATTTAGTTCAACTGTTGTTTCTTTTTTATTAAGTAGTTGTTTCTCCTCACTCTCAATGAGTTAGCTCAGATTTGCCTTTTCTTTCTCTTGTAAGAATGTTAAAATGAGGTTCCCATCTTTATATTTTCAGATTTTGTTTCTAGAGATCAATACGAATGTTCTTCCTGAGCTCGTTTTGTACCGAGGTCTTCACGCACAAAGCCTTCTCCCATGTCATGTCGGTCCCCCGTCTGATAATTAGTCTCCTGCTGTTGAGTTTTCAGATCATTTCTTCCATGTCATTCCTGAGTCTTCTCAGCCTCCATGCCATCTCAAAGTTCTACTTGCTAATATTCTATAATTAGTTGCAGGCGATTATTATTTTCTCCCTCTTATTTAAGCAAATATTTGAAGTTTGCAAGTTAATGATCTTCTATATAGAATCAGAATGTTAACATGGCTCATATAAGACTAGAAAATACATTTGTGTTCTTAGAAGCCAAAACTTTAGGGTAAGGAAATCAAAGGCTGAGGCATCACACAAAAGAGGAGTAGTGTAGTGTTACTTCAGAACTGCAGAGCAGATCACATTAATCTTTTTTATTAACATGTTGAACGCACATTCTGTGTGTCCTAGAACTTTCAATACAGTGCATGTCCCAGTCATCTTTACAACACCCTCTGCTTCTTGAGAGCCTCAGTTTGTTGTATCTTTCCAGTGATCAACACCAGGCTCTCCTGGGAGTAAGAACTTTGCAACCAAAGACAGCTGAAAGGGACTTCCAGAGTCCCACTTTGTAAAACAGTATTGAAAATCTAATATAAATTGTGAATTATCATGAAACATAATGAAAATATTCAAGTATATAATATTACCTTTCTTCCTTCTATTCTCTTTGGCTGCCTTAAAATTTAAATTGCTGTTTGTAGGCACATGTAGAATTTGCAGACCCTACACCTTTGGCTGGTGATATTTTTATATAAAATCCCTACATATCTTAGATCTCTCTGTGGGCAGAAGCATTTGAAATTGGAGTGGCTCTGGACATCAGAGGAAAGCAGCTGAAAGTGACTGACAACTTGAGCAAGTGGAATGCTCTCTCATTGTTTTCATGCCTGTTAAGCCTGCACAATTTTTGCTGATATTTTGGATCATTAAGATGCACCAAGAAGCTCTGAACATAAAAGCATTTGGGGGGCTTTACATCTGTTTTCACAGATTTTCTAATTCACAATTTTCCCCTCATCTTTAATTTTTTTTTCCCTAACCATTTCTGGGCCTCTTATAATTTTAATTCTGATTTAATTCCATTTGTATTTAATCTCTAAACTTTTTTTTTATTATTAACTTTGCTAGTTAGCTTTGAGATCTCTTTCCAAAGTGATTGTACAGAACTTATGACTATGCCAGCTCTTTATCATCTCATCTTTTTTTTTTAAAGTGCGACAAGTGCGGCTCAGTAAGCTGCTCTTCTTTTTTACATTATTCCAGTCCCCGTATGTGGCACTTACAACTCATTCTCGTTCTTCCTAATAAAAAGGTCCTCCCAGAGATACAGTGCCTTCAGCTAAAAAGTGCTGTACCCCCACCGTGCCAAATGTGGAAATTTGTGGATTCCTGTAGGGTTTCAAAGGATTTTTATAGAACTATACAGATGGTATCTGACATCCGTGGTATGAATCTCCACAATTTAGGCAAAGCGTGTCAGAAAACTTTTAGCTGACAGTATTGTAGCTTACTGCTTCTGTTTTATATCTAAAGAAAATACTTTGTTAGCGGGTACATCTTGGTTTGCACTAACACTAGGTGAGCCTTAGAAATTTCCTTTCGCTAAGGGTCAAAAATTAATTGACGGAATTGTTTAAAAATGAATATTGTTATTCACTATTAATCTTTTCCTTCTAGTACCAGGGGAAAATGAAGGTTTTTAAATACCCATATGTATTTTAACTCAGCTTTTGACATAGAGCTTAAGGAAGTGGATGTCTATTTGGTGAGTATGGGTATTTTATGACTAAAGGTATTTATGATGTAAAGTTGACTATCACTTTAGAATATTACTTAATGTGAAGGTAATTTACATAAGCCTATTTTAATAAATGTTAAAATTATCTTCATTTTGACTACTTTGGGAGACTTTTAAATTACCATTCAAATAAGTACAACAAAATATTTGAAAACTTTGACACCAATAAACGCAGTTTAAAATGTTATCTCAGGTTTCCTACATTCTATAACCAGGTTCTTTCATTAGGATAGACTTAAATAGTTTATGTAAGCAACAGATGACCAACAAATTTTACATAACTAGTGGAAATTAACATTCTTGTCAGTTTGCTCGACATTATCTTGATCTTTGAAGGCTGAAAATGGTGTAACATCAGCAAGACGTTGAAAAGGCAGGAGCGAAAGTAATCACTGGTCACATAACGTTATCTTACTCTGGATAAATTTACATTTGCCGCATTAAATCCAAGGTCTCTTTTGTTAATTAGCAGGTCAGAGAAGGACGTAATCCACTAGATTTAGAAAAAAAGATAAATATTGTTTTTGCTCCCTATTCCATTTTCATGTTTAGAACTAACAGAGCATAACTAAGTACAGTTCAGGAGGAAACTGAACACTGAGTCAGTCCTCCTGTTGAATTTGAGCAAAGGCATAGTTCCAGCAGGGCAGCCAGTCTCAGAGATTAGACAGACCCATTGACAGAAACCGTATGTAATCCGAGTGGAGAGTAATCTCTGTAAAGATATCCAGGAAACAGCTTCACCCCAGCCAGCCCTGAATGGGCAGTTTGGCCAGGGAGACAAGCCACAGTCCAGAAAAATGGGTGCGCCACATCCGGGAGGACTGGCCGGGCCATAGGGCCCAACTATAGGACTTGAGATCATGATCTTCAAGGAGCCAGACCAAGTTATCAAAGAGGAAATTAGAGAGAAATGGGAACATTTGTGTGCCCAAATACCCATCCTCACATTTCTGCCTGAAACCCAGTCCAAGGAACAAGGCAAAAACAGTTGGGATGAAAGGTTGAAAGGAGTTTGGGAGCAGTAGCAAGAAGCTGACTTAATGGCCAAATGTCAAGATATAATTTAGACTTTCTTTTGTTTCACTAGCCAGCAGATTTGACACTTAAAGGTCCTTAGAGCCATAGCTGGATGTTCATTGAAAGTTACCATTTATGAGACACAAAATGGAATGGTACCAGTCGTATCTCAGTGGACAACTGTTTTGATTCTGAGATTGGGCACAATATGCTTGTACTCATCCATGATCAAAGTAATTACATCTATATTTTCATTTTATTACAGCTGTTTTGGTCACATCTATTATTTTTATAAATAGAATGGTAAATCTCAGAGAATTTAATTGTGTGTATGTTTTTTTTTAATCAGCACTAAAGCAAAACTATCTGAAATCATTTGGGAGTGAGCCTCCAAGTCATGTAAAATCCAGTTTCTTTAAATAATGTTGCATAAATTTAAATAAATTACAATATAATGTTGAAGGTAAGGGCAAGAAATCTTAGAGAAATTTGATATACATATATATGCATGCAATTTATAAAATTATGTTTCATTAACCCTAATTCACCTTTCTGTTATATTTCTTAGAACTTCTATTGACTTTAAATGGAACTTTGGAACTCTACCTTGGGGTTAGATCTTCTGGGATGTAGGCTAGAATTATAAACAGCATCCTTCAGAATGGCAGTGTATCTTAGAAGAGAAAATGTTATTACAATTATCAGAAAATAATATTCCTTTGCAATCAAACACAAAATAGCTGCATTTTTTAGAAGATAGACTGGGAGTTATGGTTTATTAAATACATTAGGGTTAAATTTGTACTCTGACTTTAAGATGAAAAATTAAAATTTATTTGCCCTGTTTATCCTTACCCACAGTGAAAAGGTATGGAAAATATGGTAGGGCATTTTCTAATTATATTCTGAACAAAGCAAGCCAAACAAGGTATATATGGAGTGAGGAATCATTTGTTCACTCCAATTTTTCTATCCTCTTTTAATGGTTGTACATTTCTGAAAGGAAGAGTATTTTCCTTTTCATCAAGAGATAAGCAGGATTTGTATCTGTTGAACTGGAATGATGATTCTGGGTACCGTCCTAATGGCAGCTATGTGCAAACTCATCCAAATCAAAAGAAAAGTCAGTTGTTCAACATAAGAATGTTTGTGGTAAATGTCATTTTAAATTACAAAAGAGAAAACAGTCTTGCAAAATAACAAGTTGGAAAAATACTGAGTCATGCTAGAAAAGATGTTTTGTAATTTCTTACTAGATAGAGAAAGATTTAATTTATAATTTCTAGTTGTTTTTAATTATATGGCCTTGTTCACTTCTGTACCTAAGGGAATTAAATATTTCCCTAATGTGTGCTTAAATTTAGAATATAAAAAATTCTAGATCTTAGTGGAAGAAATCAGGATTCTCATTTCAAAAGAATAAAATCATAAATAGAATTAAGTAAATCATTTCTTAATGACTATATAAATAACTTTGGTTATTTAATTACTCACATTAGCCTAAGATCATCTCTTGTTTTAAAAAGTACTAGCAAAATCTTTTCTTTTAAAAGTAAACCTTTCCATTTAAAACTTTAGTTTCATTTATTAGCTTATTCCTGTGATATGTTAAACTAAAATACTTCCTAAACAATCATTCTAAAAGTTAACAAATGTTTAAGAAACATAAATTGTTTCTCATTTCAACCTGACTTTATATAAATGGAGATAACTAAACTTGCAATTTTTTAAGTCTACCATTAAATTCCAAATATAATTATATCATTTCCTTGTGCATATACTAGAAGGAAATGAGTAAAATTGAATTTCCACAGTCTCCATTTTTCATATGCTTTCTAAATGAGCATCAGTTATTTCACCAGTTTTCCTGTGAATCTTCTTCTTAGGAAAAAAAAAAATGACTTTTTAAAAAATGTTCTATTTGATGTGGTTGTATTCCAAGATAGCAGTCAATAGAAGTTAGCTACTCAGAAATAAAACAAACAAAACCAAAAACTGAGCCTCCTAAGACTAAACCTTCCATCTTGATAAAGGATTCTGTGTTTACATTTCAGAATTCATATTACATCTTCAAAACAATGTTACTTATGTAGTAAGCATGAAGGTTTTGCCATTAGCAAATCTGAACTAATTGAATAAAAATTTTACTTAAACATATGAAATTATAGTTAAAGTGCTAATCATATACTTTGATTTTTAAATGCTTATGTATAGTTATTACTCATTCAACAGCTTTGTGCTAAGTACTAGACAGACGTTATAGGTAGGTAAAAAAAAAATCTTATCCACATATTTCTTTTTAATCAAATTAAAATTTTAATGCTATTTTTTGAAAGAGTCAAAATCAGTGCAAATCAATGGGCAGCAGTGGCCTATAGCAATGCCCAGTCAATTCTGATATTTTTAAATACCATTCATTAACAATTAAGATATAACAATATATAAGAGATATGGAAGAATTTATATGGTTCTAAACATTTTCTGTTAGATTTAACCAATGTATCCCATGTAGGTTAAAGGTATAGAAACTAAGTTAAGTAGAAGTAAGTATTAAGAAACTTAAAAATTAATAACTTGAACAAATCGGTGTTGAGAAGGAAATAGGTGTGAGGTTTAAGGGCTTGTACGTATTTCAGTACATCCGGTATGTTTCTCAGAGTACTATATACGTAAATTCATTTTACTGGCTAAAGATTACTATATTGGGCCAAATAAAATTATTTTCCATAGGAAAACTGAAGCATGAGGGCCTTAAGGCTATTTCTGAGGATAGGTTTTTTGAATATTATCCATGGAGTAACATTTTTTTTAGTAAGGATTTGCAGTTACTGATAGAAGCGTGTTATATCCTTCAGGATGCTAGGGCCGGGGAAAAGATTAAAAATTATTCTTATAGGATTGTTTAAAGATGTATCATATCTCATTGTAAAAAGATGTTTATTACTTTTTTTCAATGAGTACACTTTATTAAATATATTAAATATTTTTCTGAAATAACTAGGATTATCTGAAAAAAGATATAGGGGAATCTCCTATCATGAGTAAACCACATAAAAGTAATTTTAATCTAGTCTTACTTTTAGTCTTGACTTGTAAACATTTGATACAATTAACTTTAAATTGCCTGATACTGCCCATATTGTAGATATTCATGGTAAGTTTTTCTTCACAGCATTTGTTGACCTCTTTCATAACATTTAAGACCTAAAATTTTTATCATTAGTTTCTCAGTATCAATAAATATTGCATTTCTGAAAGCCTAATCCAATTTGCATTGTGCCACTGAATTTTTCCTGTATGACGACACTGTGTAAGTATTTTAATCATTACATTTGATGGTATCTAAATAAGGAAACACCATTGTGACTTTACAGTCTAACATCTATTGACAAGTACATTTTTAACACCTCAGTTTAAGAGAACTTCATTCATAGTACTTTCTTATTCTAAAGAAAAACTGGAACTGTTTATAGGATCTTTTACTTAATCTTGAATAAGGACAAAAATGAAGACAATTTACATTCCTCTGGAGGATACACTGTGTGACCACAATCTAAAGTAAAGAGGTAAAGTTTTCCATTATAATTTGACTCTTCGCTGAGGATGTAGGTAGCATTAACATTTCTTCAGGCTTTCCTGGGTGCGTAGGGTACTTATAAATTCCACAACTAAAGAAACAACACTTTTCTCTAGGTAACAAATCAGTCCACTAATGTAGATAGTCCTCTTTGTTTTTGGTATATACCATTATGAGGGTGGGCTATAAAACTGAGCGATTAATGGAGGGTATAAGAATCAACTGCCTCTTTGCATTTGGTTTGCATTTCCTTCCAGTAGAGGCTTGGCAGGTTGAATGGAGCAGAGATGAGTTTCAGTCATTTGAATTGAATAAACGTTTATTGAGCACCTATTATGTGCAACATATTCTGTTGGAAACTGGCAGATGATCTGTATCTACAAAGAGGTAAAAAACCTCTAACAGAGGGAAGGATATGTACAAAGATAATGGGAGAGTTCAAGTAAAGGAAGGAACAAAGTTATAACCAAATTACAGATTCAGGCTTAAATGTACTTATACATGCGGAGAATTATAAAAGTCTTCGTGAAGCATCTAGCTTTGAGTTTTGCACAACACGAAATAGATTTCTGTTTGAAATTTATGATATTTGACTGTGGTTTGTTGATGGAAATAGCCATCTTAAACTTTTTCAGCCTAATATTAAGCAGAGATGAGGAAGTAGAAGATAGATACAAAGGATTTGAAGATATAAGCCAAGGTGACTAAGACACAAAGCATGAGTCTCATTCAGAGGGCAGATAATTCTTTTGCCTTGGGGTGGGGTCGACAGTTTGCCTAGAGAGGAATACCTGTAGGATGAGATTGGACGAGAATTTGGGAGCTGTGTCTTAGAGTTTATTAATCTCCAGGTTGAGGATAGGGTAGGAGCATTAGAAAATTCACCAGTTATTTGGAGATTCTTAGCTAGGACCTCAAGGGTGTATGTTACTTCTTTTTAAAAAGACTTACCTGTTTTCTTCTTTGCTACTCATCTCTGGAAGTACTATACTGTTTCACTAGAGGAAGTGTCCATATTTCCTGCCATTTTCCCTCAATATTCAATTTTAAAATACATTTTTCTTAAAAATGACATAAAAACATAGACTGAAATTTTTAAATAAATAAAATTTCTGGAGATCAAGTATCAGCTGCCTTTATGAATGTGGTCATTGCTACTGCTCATAGCTTCATCACAGAGAAAACTAGAAACAATTTTTTTTCAACGTCTTCCCCTCTTCTACTTTCTAATGCCCAAGTTTTCTTGGATCCACTATTCCTTCTCCTTGAGCGTTAAAGCAACAAATATAAAGATTCATCAAAATTGAATATGTGTTATCAAGAGTCATTGTCTATTTTAACTTTTAGAATTTTTGACAGAGATTAGGCTCATCTGTCTTCTTGGTAGAGTACAAGAGGGAACAATCTCACGTACATATAAATTTAAGAGCAATGTATACAAAACTTTTTAGTCTACAACCAACGGCCTGAATTCTTCACTTCTTACCACTGTTCTAATCCTGCTGCCTTAGTCCTGCCCATCATTACCTTGGTACACAGTGAGCTCCTGACTGGTAACCCTATCCCAGTAGCCTGTATTCCACATGCGCTTTGCAAATTCCTAAAACTCTTCTACCTTTTCACTGCCGTGCTCAGAAACCATCAATAGCCCTTCAGCTGGCAGAGAATAAATTTTGAGCTCCATAAAATGCAACTCAAGGGCCCTTCACCATCTGACCTTGTTCTGCTTTCGAATATTTCTTTATTACCAGTCCTTCTTTCTCCATGGCCTCTGCACACACTCAGGTTTCCCACAACACCTCTAAAATTCTCCATTGTTTACCCATTTCCACTCAGAATGCCCTTTTTCTCAACTCTGCATAATGAGCATTTTCATATATTTCAAAGCCTACCTGAAGTGACACACTCCTCCGTCACACAGATCATTGAGTGCATTGCCTGAATGGATCTCCTGTCTTTCATAACATACTTTCTGTCATGGTATACAGATCATATTTCTAATGGTATCTAAGTTGCCTGTGTGTGTGTCTTGAAGACTGCCTCTATTAGACTGTAAACTCTCTGAGAACAGGAACCGCTGTCCATGTCAGTCCCTAGCCCAGCGGTTTGCACGTAACGTTTACTGAATTGATGTTTTCAATTCTAACAAGAAGTAACATTTATCCTTCTAGGAGTGTTTCCAGGTCAGTTAACTGACTATGAACCTCTCTGTCAGGGAATAGTAACAGATTTTCTCTCTCTCCATCAATAAATACTTTCCCTGTAATTATCTAAAGAACTTCCAAATAGCTTTCTGAATCTCCCAAGTGTAAATTATATCAAATTAGGAAGTTGGCTATTTCGTCTTCAAGCAAGAAATAGAAATCACTGCTTTTCTACAGTAAATAGTAGGTAGTGGACTTGGAATAGTTGAATTAGAAATCTTGTGTTTCATGGGCAGAACGGTTTTTTTAAACTGTTCACAAAGAGTTCCTGGATTCTAGTTTGAATATTCATTATCTGCCAAATGGATAATTTACATTAAAATCAAAGATGAAGTTTCTTCCAAATCCACTTAAAGGGATAGGACATATTTTATCAGGTTTGGAAGAACTACTAAAGTGACTGTCAAGGTAAATACGTCTACCTTCTGTCTGCGCACTTCTGTGCCAGAAGTTTTACTCTTCTGTGATAATCTAGATGCCAGATATTTATTAAGTGCCAGTAAATAAATTAAGGATCAGGCATCATAGACCCCTGCCTTAAGACATGTTAAAAAAATAAGTCTACTTACTACCTTTATTCAAGATCTCACAATGAGACCAAAAAAATCAGTTATTCCACTAGATTTTTTCCTTTTTGTTCATAAGTTAAAAACAAAAACCAAAAAACTAAATCCTGAATGTTTCAAATGTTATCAACTGTTTTACTCCTGGAAACAACTGATTCAGTTTGTTAAAAGTAGCTTCTACTTTAGTTATTATTGTTTCTTTTGGCAGGGGGAGTAATTAGGTATGTATGTATGTATGTATGTATGTATGTATGTATGTATGTATGTATTTATTTATTTATTTATTTAAATGGAGGTACTGGGGATTGAACCCAGGACCTTCTGCATGTTAGCATGCACTCTACCACTAAGCTATACTTTTCCCTCTTTACTTATTACTAAGAACTCTATTAAGGACTGTGGTTTAATCTGTAAGACACCTTAAGTTGTAACTGAAGGGAGAAGTCTGTAAATTTCAAATCAGGCTGGGAAAAATGGCTTGATGAATATCTGAACCATTCAGATCTTATTCATACCCGGAAAGAGTTTTTTCACCGAGATAGTCAAGAATTTCTTCTTTTTTTTTTATCCATCTGAACATGTTCCTCCTTTACTACCTTTAATGAATTCCATTAGGGGTATATGTGCTTTGGGATTCTGCTTAGAGGCAAATAATCTCTCCCAGTTGTTAACTCCTCCAGTATCACTTAATTGCTGTTTCTCTTATTGCACTTACGGCTGGCAATCTTGTACATATTTAAGCACATATTTCTCCCATCCCAGACAGTAAGTTCTTTGATAGATGCATAAATGCCCCCACAGTGCCTTATATCTAGAAAGTACGCAATAAACTTTTGTTAAATTAATAACTGGCAATGAGATAATGGTAATATGTTATTGGCTTTTCCTGTCAAAGTGAGATTGATGTTCTTTATGTCATTATGGACACAGGGGACGTGACTCAATCCACAGCATAAAGGAACTTTTGGCAGAAAATGTATTTTGTATGTCTCTTAAAATTTCCATCCTTTAGTCAACTTTGAGTTCATCTGTTTAAGGTTTCTCCAGCTGAACATATATTATCAGACTTCATAAACCCCAGTGTGCATACAGCACATGTGATGCAGGCCTGGACCATTCAATGCATGTATGTTAATGATTTGAATGACAAGCTAATGATGAGGCCTGGGATGGATGGCTGAGGAGAGGAAGTGCAGGGGCTCTGTCTATGGAGCATTTCAATGATGGCCCCTCTACTCTGAAATTTACTTTTCTCTGTTGATCTTAAAATGATCAGAGATATGACTTGGGATTTTGGCTTAGTGTTTCAGTGTTCAGAAATGCATTAGTAAATCATTCTTCAGAATAATTGTAATAATATGTTGTGTCAGTTTGTTCCTTTTATTTTATAACCTTAAATGTACTTTTAAGGAAGTGTAGCTGGTCATTACTTTCATAGCCCTAATGCCTGGCATTTGATATGTGGGGGGCATGTATCTTTGTTTTATGATATAGGAATATGAATAAAAGTCTTACTTTGTAGAAGGGCTATATTTAGTTCATACATTGTTTAAAAATTAATTCATGTATTTATACTATAACTTCTTCCCAAAAAAGGATTTCAGGTTGTAATTATATCATGACTGTATCCAACATGAATCACTTATGACCCAGTCACTGTTCCATGTGTTTCACATATACAAAAAAATTATTCCTTGTAACTACTGTGTAAAGTAGGTACTTTGTTATCTCTGCATTATGAATAAAGAAACAGAGGTACAGAGACATTAAGTAACTTCCTCAAGATCACACAGTGAGGAAGGAAAGGAGCCAGGATTTAAACCCAAGCATTTTCTCCTCAAAGCCGACTAAATTCTTAACACTGTATTATTAACCACTTAACCGCTGCTGCATGACTAAAGATTATAAATGAGGTGCCTAAATTATTCAAGATTACTTTCTGCTACAACTTACAAGTTAATCAAAATACTAAATACATAAAAAATATTGTATTTAATTATACCCTGTTCATTAAAACCCTTTCCATGACTCTACTGGAGAAGAGGATACATGAGGAAGTGGTGAGCCTGGCATAGACAGGGGATTACTTTTTAAGGCATTCCTTTATTTTATTTGAGTTGTCAGAGAGGTTTCTTTGGTGAAGGGTAGCTTCTTTCCTGGAAGAAAATCTAATTAGCCTATAGTGGTGTAACACATGGTCCCTTGAAGAATTTGAAAAAATAAACACTGCAGAGAGAGCTACTTTTTTCAAGAGCAAGTTAAATGACCCTCATATCCTGTAATGGGAGTAGGAAGGGAACGATACTGCTAATGGCCCCAGAAGAGACTAATTTCCAGTTCATCCTTCAACCCACCAAACGCATGTGGTTTCCTTGGGATCCATTCTTTTGACTTGGCATACCAGACAAGTGAAAACACATCTAATCTGTGAAATAGGAGCATTGAATAAAATTGTTTGATACAGTATTAGGATTCAAAGATTCTGTAGTTTGGGATATCAGAACGATCAAGGGAAAAAAAGGCTTTGGAGGCTCAAGGTCGGAGGTCAGTGAAAGCTGGACAGTCAGACTACTTAGAAGTAGATAAGATAGAAGTCGGTCCTTAAATGGAGACGGGATGTGCACAGGGAGAACACAGTGAGGAGGGAGTTCCAGGTTCTGTGTACCCACAGTGAGCTGAAGAGGAAAGCACAGACTCAGTCAGCATGAGAAACAGCTTGGGGCAGGAACTGAACACAATGTGTTAAGGATGATGTTTTGAGTCGGGAATAGAAGTTACCATTCAGAACTGCTGTTGTACACAGAGCGTTGAGGCCTGCTCCCCGAGAATGGCTGAAGGGTGTTGGCTGAGTCTTGTCTCATTCACCCATGTCTCATTTCAGATAGATTTCTGTACAAGGCAATGGCATAATGAAATAAATTGCTTGTGTGCTAAAATTCTCTGAGGAATGTAATGGGACATTCCTTTATAGCTGTCCTTTTAGAAGAATTCTCTTGTTAGGCTTGTATTTTAGAAATACATCCTGTTTGTTATTCCTCTTTATCTGGAACTTGAGACTTTCCCACATGTTCTTTATTCAAATAAAAATCCAACCCAGGAAAGTAAACACAAATGAATCAGATACTCAGATATTCAGCTTCAGCTGAGGGGACAGTGGCGATGGAACAGGAGATTAGGAAGCAGAGTCCAGACTAAGGAGACCTCCTACGTCTTCTCAGAGCCCTGAGGACGTTAAGACATGCCAGCTGCACAAGAGGTCAAATCTTTAGCTGAAATTATTAGAAGCCCCAAAAACTTTTAATTGACTTGAGGTTAACACCTTAGAACAGTGCTAGATATCTATGTATGTCTTGCCAATTACTCAATATCTGTTTAGAATTTAAACTTGAAAGTTTCTAATATTCATAGGTCATTTATGAGACCTAATTAGAAAAAGGTTCTATTATGTTAATCTTAGGAATCTATTCTAATCACTTCCAGTACTTAAGAGTTTAGCATTCACTAAAATGTTCTGTATCGCAGAATGAACCTGCAAAATCTAAAATTATAAATTCAACCTATAATGATTATTAAATCAAAACATCATCTTTAAAATAAAAGTCATTATGTGAATATGAACTTTCACATGTAATCTTACTAGAAGATTTCATTTGTGTATTTTGTGGGAATATTAACATTAGATCTCATAAATGTTTAAAATTCTAGACATGTCTACTTGATACCGTAACAATGAATTGGTTCATCAGTCATTTTACTCAAACTTTTGGCTAATTCAGTGAAACATTTAATCAGAGTAATTGTTGAATTCAATTGCTAAATTTTTTTAGTCAAAATAATTGGTTTTATTTTTAAGATGACCCTACTAAACAGCTTTTATGATTTCAGGCTTTTATTATTCTGGAAATCACCTATGGGTACACACACACACACACACACACCCCGACACATAGATTCTCCCCGCCCCCCACCTCCATGGTACACTTTTCCTAACTCACATTTCTAATTGGCTGTGTAATCTTTCATTAGGACCAAATAGTTTATTCATTACATAAAACAGTATCTACAAGTTAGCCATGTGCATATATTAGAAGTCCTCCTTCTTTTAACTTATAAGTCATTCTTCAGTAAATAATATCACTTATTTCAAGGATGGCAATATTATTTAGTAATTTCTCAGGCAGGACAATAAATAGGACCTTGGAGATTTAGAACTGCAGCCGTTTACCTTACATCAATAGTACAGTGCTTTGG